>NC_134691.1:255621836-255634336 GCF_050947455.1 Rhinoderma darwinii
AGGTAATATGGGACAAAGGCAACGGACAACCTCGACAATCCGGGTTAACTGCTCTCTCCGGCGGCCCAGCTCGCAAAGTGCCGAGGAGGACGCCTTTGTCGCCCACGGGGAACCGAGGCCGCTTTCCCGGCGGCTTAGCGGCTCCACATGGGATGGGGCCGCCCCCTCCGGAGAGGGGGGGAGGGAAGCCACCGTGGAGCCGCGTGTGGCTTGCATGCGGGAGCCACGCCGACACTTCCAGCCTCGGGCGAGGCGGAAGACGGCTTTGGACTACTTGCGAGAAACAACCATGCCCCATGCGCGGGTGCGCCTGGGAGCACCTCGGCTAGAGAGGCCCTTGCGAGCAGCGGACATACGGGGGCGGTCACTGCCTCCCCGTCGTTTAAAGCTTTCTCTCGCGCCTCGGGCTCCGGCGACACCAGCGCACTCTCGGACGCCTTTTAGAGTGATAGAAGCAGCACTGAGCAAACGCACCTCGCGGGAGCGAGAGGTACCGGCGCCCGCCTTAGCAGGACCGCCGGGCTTTTTGGGACACCGGCCGTAGGTGGCCGGGGGCGAAACAGACCCGGACGGTGTGGGAGGAAGACGCGCTCGCCGTAACCGACAGGGCTCCAAAGCACTGCCGAGCGAGTGGTCCCTCCGCCGCCGGGTCGCGGGGAGCCAGATCGATCTGAGGAGTCTTGGACAAATTCCAAAGACTCAAACGGCGCGGGAGCACGTGCTCCTCTCACAGCTTAACGACAGGTGGACGAGGCCGACGAGGACTTCCAGGAGACACCATGAGAGGGCCGGTGCCTATCGCTCACACCCTGGATGTCACTCTCGGCCACGAACGGTTAGGACTTCCCGCTAGGAAGAACCGTAGGGACTTGGAACACGAAACCAAAATGCCCTCTCACAGGATTTCAGGTGAAGGAGATATTCGCACCCCTAAAAGTGTCACCACCTCAAATACACCGGGGTAAGGTGCCAACTTACCCGGGCTCCTGGAACTGCTGCCCGGCTGAAGCCCAAAATAAAAACCTCATAGGGTTTTTCCTCCAAAACGTCAATGAAGACAGACCTGCCAGCGAGGCCGACGGGGACTTCCAGGAGGCCGGCATGACGTGCCACTACATACCGGTCACACCATGGAAGTCCTTCTCGGGTTGGACCAGGTGCAGCTCCCGCTAGAACGTGCAGCACGTCCTCCTTCACGGTACTCTCGATTGGAGTCGCCAACGTGGCCGAGCTCCTACAACTGCTGGTCGGCCTGGGACTCCAGAAAGAATGTACCAAAGTTCTTTCGTGGAAGTTCAGGTGCAGCGGACCGACCAGCCAATGAGGCCGACGGGGACTTCCAGGAGACACCATGAGAGGGCCGGTGCCTATCGCTCACACCCTGGAAGTCACTCTCGGCCACGAACGGTTAGGACTTCCCGCTAGGAAGAACCGTTGGGACTTGGAACTCAAAACCTAAATGCCCTCTCACAGGATTTCAGGTGAAGGAGATATTCGCACCCCTAAAAGTGTCACCACCTCAAATACACCGGGGTAAGGTGCCAACTTACCCGGGCTCCTGGAACTGCTGCCCGGCTGAAGCCCAAAATAAAAACCTCATAGGGTTTTTCCTCCAAAACGTCAATGAAGACAGACCTGCCAGCGAGGCCGACGGGGACTTCCAGGAGGCCGGCATGACGTGCCACTACATACCGGTCACACCATGGAAGTCCTTCTCGGGTTGGACCAGGTGCAGCTCCCGCTAGAACGTGCAGCACGTCCTCCTTCACGGTACTCTCGATTGGAGTCGCCAACGTGGCCGAGCTCCTACAACTGCTGGTCGGCCTGGGACTCCAGAAAGAATGTACCAAAGTTCTTTCGTGGAAGTTCAGGTGCAGCGGACCGACCAGCCAATGAGGCCGACGGGGACTTCCAGGAGACACCATGAGAGGGCCGGTGCCTATCGCTCACACCCTGGAAGTCACTCTCGGCCACGAACGGTTAGGACTTCCCGCTAGGAAGAACCGTTGGGACTTGGAACTCAAAACCTAAATGCCCTCTCACAGGATTTCAGGTGAAGGAGATATTCGCACCCCTAAAAGTGTCACCACCTCAAATACACCGGGGTAAGGTGCCAACTTACCCGGGCTCCTGGAACTGCTGCCCGGCTGAAGCCCAAAATAAAAACCTCATAGGGTTTTTCCTCCAAAACGTCAATGAAGACAGACCTGCCAGCGAGGCCGACGGGGACTTCCAGGAGGCCGGCATGACGTGCCACTACATACCGGTCACACCATGGAAGTCCTTCTCGGGTTGGACCAGGTGCAGCTCCCGCTAGAACGTGCAGCACGTCCTCCTTCACGGTACTCTCGATTGGAGTCGCCAACGTGGCCGAGCTCCTACAACTGCTGGTCGGCCTGGGACTCCAGAAAGAATGTACCAAAGTTCTTTCGTGGAAGTTCAGGTGCAGCGGACCGACCAGCCAATGAGGCCGACGGGGACTTCCAGGAGACACCATGAGAGGGCCGGTGCCTATCGCTCACACCCTGGAAGTCACTCTCGGCCACGAACGGTTAGGACTTCCCGCTAGGAAGAACCGTTGGGACTTGGAACTCAAAACCTAAATGCCCTCTCACAGGATTTCAGGTGAAGGAGATATTCGCACCCCTAAAAGTGTCACCACCTCAAATACACCGGGGTAAGGTGCCAACTTACCCGGGCTCCTGGAACTGCTGCCCGGCTGAAGCCCAAAATAAAAACCTCATAGGGTTTTTCCTCCAAAACGTCAATGAAGACAGACCTGCCAGCGAGGCCGACGGGGACTTCCAGGAGGCCGGCATGACGTGCCACTACATACCGGTCACACCATGGAAGTCCTTCTCGGGTTGGACCAGGTGCAGCTCCCGCTAGAACGTGCAGCACGTCCTCCTTCACGGTACTCTCGATTGGAGTCGCCAACGTGGCCGAGCTCCTACAACTGCTGGTCGGCCTGGGACTCCAGAAAGAATGTACCAAAGTTCTTTCGTGGAAGTTCAGGTGCAGCGGACCGACCAGCCAATGAGGCCGACGGGGACTTCCAGGAGACACCATGAGAGGGCCGGTGCCTATCGCTCACACCATGGAAGTCACTCTCGGCCACGAACGGTTAGGACTTCCCGCTAGGAAGAACCGTTGGGACTTGGAACTCAAAACCTAAATGCCCTCTCACAGGATTTCAGGTGAAGGAGATATTCGCACCCCTAAAAGTGTCACCACCTCAAATACACCGGGGTAAGGTGCCAACTTACCCGGGCTCCTGGAACTGCTGCCCGGCTGAAGCCGAAAATAAAAACCTCATAGGGTTTTTCCTCCAAAACGTCAATGAAGACAGACCTGCGAGCTAGGCCGACGGGGACTTCCAGGAGGCCGGCATGGCGTGCCACTACATACCGGCCACACCATGGAAGTCATTCTCGGGTTGGACCAGGTGCAGCTCCCGCTAGAACGTGCAGCACGTCCTCCTTCACGGTACTCTCGATTGGAGTCGCCAACGTGGCCGAGCTCCTACAACTGCTGGTCGGCCTGGGACTCCAGAAAGAATGCACCAAAGTTCTTTCGTGGAAGTTCAGGTGCAGCGGACCGACCAGCCAACGAGGCCGACGGGGACTTCCAGGAGGCCGGCATGACGTGCCACTACATACCAGTCACACCATGGAAGTCCTTCTCGGCCACGAAGGGTTAGGACTTCCCGCTAGGAAGAACCGTTGGGACTTGGAACGCGGAGCAGAAATGCCCTCTCACAGGTTTTCAGGTGAAGGAGATATTCGCTCCCCTAAAAGTGTCACCACCTCAAATACACCGGGGTAAGGTGCCAACTTACCCGGGCTCCTGGAACTGCTGCCCGGCTGAAGCCCAAAATAAAAACCTCATAGGGTTTTTCCTCCAAAACGTCAATGAAGACAGACCTGCGAGCTAGGCCGACGGGGACTTCCAGGAGGCCGGCATGGCGTGCCACTACATACCGGCCACACCATGGAAGTCATTCTCGGGTTGGACCAGGTGCAGCTCCCGCTAGAACGTGCAGCACGTCCTCCTTCACGGTACTCTCGATTGGAGTCGCCAACGTGGCCGAGCTCCTACAACTGCTGGTCGGCCTGGGACTCCAGAAAGAATGCACCAAAGTTCTTTCGTGGAAGTTCAGGTGCAGCGGACCGACCAGCCAACGAGGCCGACGGGGACTTCCAGGAGACACCATGAGAGGGCCGGTGCCTATCGCTCACACCCTGGAAGTCACTCTCGGCCACGAACGGTTAGGACTTCCCGCTAGGAAGAACCGTTGGGACTTGGAACTCAAAACCTAAATGCCCTCTCACAGGATTTCAGGTGAAGGAGATATTCACACCCCTAAAAGTGTCACCACCTCAAATACACCGGGGTAAGGTGCCAAAGTACCCGGGCTCCTGGAACTGCTGCCCGGCTGAGGCCCAAAATAAAAACCTCATAGGGTTTTTCCTCCAAAACGTCAATGAAGACAGACCTGCCAGCGAGGCCGACGGGGACTTCCAGGGGGCCGGCATGACGTGCCACTACATACCGGTCACACCATGGAAGTCATTCTCGGGTTGGACCAGGTGCAGCTCCCGCTAGAACGTGCAGCACGTCCTCCTTCAAGGTGTTCGGTTGGAGTCGCCAAGGTGGCCGAGCTCCTGCAACTGCTGGTCGGCCTGGGACTCCAGAAAGAATGCATCAAAGTTCTTTCGTGGAAGTTCAGGTGCAGCGGACCGACCAGCGAGCAAGGCCGACGGGAACTTCCAGGAGGCCAGCATGACGTGCCACTACATACCGGTCACACCATGGAAGTCCTTCTCGGGTTGGACCAGGTGCAGCTCCCGCAAGAACGTGCAGCACGTCCTCCTTCATGGTACTCGGTTGGAGTCACAGAGCTGGCCGAGCTCCTGCAACTGCTGGTCGGCCTGGGACTCCAGAAAGAATGCACCAAAGTTCTTTCATGGAAGTTAAGGTGCAGCGGACCGACCAGCGAACGAGGCCGACGGGGACTTCCAGGAGGCACCGTGAGAGGGCGGGCCGGTACCTATTGCTCAAACCCTGGAAGTCACTCTCGGCCAGGAACGGTTAGGACTTCCCGCTAGGAAGAACCGTTGGGACTTGGAACTCAAAACCTAGATGCCCTCTCACAGGATTTCAGGTGAAGGAGATATTCACACCCCTAAAAGTGTCACCACCTCAAATACACCGGGGTAAGGTGCCAAAGAACCCGGGCTCATGGAACTGCTGCCCGGCTGAGGCCCAAAATAAAAACCTCATAGGGTTTTTTCTCCAAAACGTCAATGAAGACAGACCTGCGAGCGAGGCCGACGGGGACTTCCAGGAGGACGGCAGGAGGTGCCACTACCTACCGGTCACACCATGGAAGTCCTTCTCGGCTTGGAACGGGAGCAGCTCCCGTTTGTACTTCCTCGTTCACGGCTTTCGGTAGGAGTTGCCGAGGTGGCCGAGCTCCTGCAACTGCAGGTCGGCTTGGGACTTCAGAAAATACCATAAAAAAAAAAAGTGTTTTTTATTATGAAGGTAAAACACACAGCGGGACCGAGCCGTGAGCCAGGCCGACGGGGACTTCCAGGAGGACGGCAGGAGGTTCCACTACCTACCGGTCACACCATGGAAGTCCTTCTCGGCTTGGAACGGGAGCAGCTCCCGTTTGTACTTCCTCGTTCACGGCTTTCGGTAGGAGTTGCCGAGGTGGCCGAGCTCCTGCAACTGCAGGTCGGCTTGGGACTTCAGAAAATACCATAAAAAAAAAAAGTGTTTTTTATTATGAAGGTAAAACACACAGCGGGACCGAGCCGTGAGCCAGGCCGACGGGGACTTCCAGGAGGACGGCAGGAGGTGCCACTACCTACCGGTCACACCATGGAAGTCCTTCTCGGCTTGGAACGGGAGCAGCTCCCGTTTGTACTTCCTCGTTCACGGCTTTCGGTAGGAGTTGCCGAGGTGGCCTTGCTCGTGCAACTGCAGGTGGGCTTGGGGCTTCAGGAAATAACATAAAAAAAATAATAATTTTTTATTAAGAAGGTAAAAAAACACCGGACCCGACCAGCGAGCGAGGCCGACGGGGACATCCAGGGCAGCGGCGTGAGAGGGCGGCTTGGTGCCGCTATCGCCGTGGAAGCAGCATTCGGCCTAAGCAGGGAACGCCTCCCGCCCTCCTCTCGTCCTGGAAGTGTTGGACTTGGGAGGCGGAGCAAGTTCTCCCTCTCACAGTATTTCAGGCGTAGGAGATATTCACACCCCTAAAAGTGTCACCTCGCCAATTACACCGGTGGGAGGTGCCAAAATGCCCGGCCTCCTGGAACTGCTGCTTGGCTGAAGGCCAAAATAAAAACCTCATAGGGTTTTTCTCCAAAACGTGAATGAAGACAGACACGCGAGCGAGGCCGAGGGGGAGTTCCAGGAGGTCGGCATGAGGTGGCCGCGCCTACCGCTTGAGCCCTGGAAGTCCGCCGCGGGCCGGAAGTGCTTGTCGGGCGGGTGAACTACGGGACTCGCCGCGGCCGATGCCCAGCTCCCACAAGGAAGCTGCCGGCATCCACAAGCTCCCACGGGGCCCCTCTATCCCCCCACGGGTGCAGAAGGCAGGCACACCGCCGCTAATAGGCGGAGCTGGCTCCCGGCCGCTGTCATGCATCACTCGCGGACCGGAAGTGCTTGGCAGCCGGGTGGACACGGCGGGACTCGCCGCGGGCGCTGTGGAGCTCCTACAGGGCTGCCCCCGGGCTGGCACAGCTTCCCCAAAGCTCCTCTATCCCCCCACGGGTGCAATAGGCAGGCACACGCCGCACACGCCGCTCGTACACGGAGATGGCTCCCGGCCGCTTTCGGTAGGAGTCACCGAGGTGGCCTTGCTCGTGCAACTGCAGGTGGGCTTGAGGCTTCCGAAAGTACCATAAAAAAAAAAAGATTTTTTTATTAAGAAGGTAAAAAAAAAAACAGCGGGACCGACCCGCGAGCTAAGCCGACGGGGACTTCCAGGAGGTCGGCATGAGGTGGCCGCTCATACCGCTCTTGCCCTGGAAGTCCGCCGAGGACCGCGGGCGCTGTGGAGCTCCCACAAGGAAGCTGCCGGCATGCAGCAGCTCCCACGGGGCCCCTCTATCCCCCCACGGGTGCAGAAGGCAGGCACACCGCCGCTAATAGGCGGAGCTGGCTCCCGGCCGCTGTCATGCATCACTCGCGGACCGGAAGTGCTTGGCAGCCGGGTGGACACGGCGGGACTCGCCGCGGGCGCTGTGGAGCTCCTACAGGGCTGCCCCCGGGCTGGCACAGCTTCCCCATGGCTCCTCTATCCCTCCACGGCTGCAATAGGCAGGCACACACCGCTCATACACGGAGCTGGCTCCCGGCCGCTTTCGGAAGGAGTCGCCGACGTGGCCTTGCTCGTGCAACTCCAGGTGGGCTTGGGGCTGAGATTTTTTTATTAAGAAGGTAGAAAAATCAGCGGGACCGACCCGCGAGCGAGGCCGACGGGGACTTCTAGGAGGTCGGCATGAGGTGGCCGCGTCTACCGCTCGAAACCTGGAAGTCTGCAACGGGCGCTGCGGAGCTCGTACACGGCTGTCCCCGGTCTTGCACAGCTTCCCCATGGCTCCTCTATCCCCCCCATGGGTGCAATATAATTTTTAAAAAAAAAAACAATTTTAGTCATTATTAACCTAGTTCGGTCCCCACCGTTACAGTCGGATGTCAGCTGTAAGATACAGCTGAGATCCGGTGATGATGGCACCGACTCAGCTTCTGAGCCGGTGCCAAACATTGTACGTCATTTTGCGTGAAGTCAATGCTTTCCAGGACGTACATATACGTCCAATGGCGGGAAGGGGTTAATAATGACTAAAATTGTTTTTTTATGGTACTTTCGGAAGCCTCAAGCCCACCTGCAGTTGCACGAGCAAGGCCACCTCGGTGACTCCTACCGAAAGCGGCCGGGAGCCATCTCCGTGTACGAGCGGCGTGTGCGGCGTGTGCCTGCCTATTGCACCCGTGGGGGGATAGAGGAGCTTTGGGGAAGCTGTGCCAGCCCGGGGGCAGCCCTGTAGGAGCTCCACAGCGCCCGCGGCGAGTCCCGCCGTGTCCACCCGGCTGCCAAGCACTTCCGGTCCGCGAGTGATGCATGACAGCGGCCGGGAGCCAGCTCCGCCTATTAGCGGCGGTGTGCCTGCCTTCTGCACCCGTGGGGGGATAGAGGGGCCCCGTGGGAGCTGCTGCATGCCGGCAGCTTCCTTGTGGGAGCGGTAGGTAGTGGCACCTCCTGCCGTCCTCCTGGAAGTCCCCGTCGGCCTGGCTCATGGCTCGGTCCCGCTGTGTGTTTTAACTTCATAATAAAAAACACTTTTTTTTTTTATGGTATTTTCTGAAGTCCCAAGCCGACCTGCAGTTGCAGGAGCTCGGCCACCTCGGCAACTCCTACCGAAAGCCGTGAACGAGGAAGTACAAACGGGAGCTGCTCCCGTTCCAAGCCGAGAAGGACTTCCATGGTGTGACCGGTAGGTAGTGGAACCTCCTGCCGTCCTCCTGGAAGTCCCCGTCGGCCTGGCTCACGGCTCGGTCCCGCTGTGTGTTTTACCTTCATAATAAAAAACACTTTTTTTTTTTATGGTATTTTCTGAAGTCCCAAGCCGACCTGCAGTTGCAGGAGCTCGGCCACCTCGGCAACTCCTACCGAAAGCCGTGAACGAGGAAGTACAAACGGGAGCTGCTCCCGTTCCAAGCCGAGAAGGACTTCCATGGTGTGACCGGTAGGTAGTGGCACCTCCTGCCGTCCTCCTGGAAGTCCCCGTCGGCCTCGCTCGCAGGTCTGTCTTCATTGACGTTTTGGAGAAAAAACCCTATGAGGTTTTTATTTTGGGCCTCAGCCGGGCAGCAGTTCCATGAGCCCGGGTTCTTTGGCACCTTACCCCGGTGTATTTGAGGTGGTGACACTTTTAGGGGTGTGAATATCTCCTTCACCTGAAATCCTGTGAGAGGGCATCTAGGTTTTGAGTTCCAAGTCCCAACGGTTCTTCCTAGCGGGAAGTCCTAACCGTTCCTGGCCGAGAGTGACTTCCAGGGTTTGAGCAATAGGTACCGGCCCGCCCTCTCACGGTGCCTCCTGGAAGTCCCCGTCGGCCTCGTTCGCTGGTCGGTCCGCTGCACCTTAACTTCCATGAAAGAACTTTGGTGCATTCTTTCTGGAGTCCCAGGCCGACCAGCAGTTGCAGGAGCTCGACCAGCTCTGTGACTCCAACCGAGTACCATGAAGGAGGACGTGCTGCACGTTCTTGCGGGAGCTGCACCTGGTCCAACCCGAGAAGGACTTCCATGGTGTGACCGGTATGTAGTGGCACGTCATGCTGGCCTCCTGGAAGTTCCCGTCGGCCTTGCTCGCTGGTCGGTCCGCTGCACCTGAACTTCCACGAAAGAACTTTGATGCATTCTTTCTGGAGTCCCAGGCCGACCAGCAGTTGCAGGAGCTCGGCCACCTTGGCGACTCCAACCGAACACCTTGAAGGAGGACGTGCTGCACGTTCTAGCGGGAGCTGCACCTGGTCCAACCCGAGAATGACTTCCATGGTGTGACCGGTATGTAGTGGCACGTCATGCCGGCCCCCTGGAAGTCCCCGTCGGCCTCGCTGGCAGGTCTGTCTTCATTGACGTTTTGGAGGAAAAACCCTATGAGGTTTTTATTTTGGGCCTCAGCCGGGCAGCAGTTCCAGGAGCCCGGGTAAGTTGGCACCTTACCCCGGTGTATTTGAGGTGGTGACACTTTTAGGGGAGCGAATATCTCCTTCACCTGAAAACCTGTGAGAGGGCATTTCTGCTCCGCGTTCCAAGTCCCAACGGTTCTTCCTAGCGGGAAGTCCTAACCCTTCGTGGCCGAGAAGGACTTCCATGGTGTGACTGGTATGTAGTGGCACGTCATGCCGGCCTCCTGGAAGTCCCCGTCGGCCTCGTTGGCTGGTCGGTCCGCTGCACCTGAACTTCCACGAAAGAACTTTGGTGCATTCTTTCTGGAGTCCCAGGCCGACCAGCAGTTGTAGGAGCTCGGCCACGTTGGCGACTCCAATCGAGAGTACCGTGAAGGAGGACGTGCTGCACGTTCTAGCGGGAGCTGCACCTGGTCCAACCCGAGAATGACTTCCATGGTGTGGCCGGTATGTAGTGGCACGCCATGCCGGCCTCCTGGAAGTCCCCGTCGGCCTAGCTCGCAGGTCTGTCTTCATTGACGTTTTGGAGGAAAAACCCTATGAGGTTTTTATTTTGGGCTTCAGCCGGGCAGCAGTTCCAGGAGCCCGGGTAAGTTGGCACCTTACCCCGGTGTATTTGAGGTGGTGACACTTTTAGGGGTGCGAATATCTCCTTCACCTGAAATCCTGTGAGAGGGCATTTAGGTTTTGAGTTCCAAGTCCCAACGGTTCTTCCTAGCGGGAAGTCCTAACCGTTCGTGGCCGAGAGTGACTTCCAGGGTGTGAGCGATAGGCACCGGCCCTCTCATGGTGTCTCCTGGAAGTCCCCGTCGGCCTCATTGGCTGGTCGGTCCGCTGCACCTGAACTTCCACGAAAGAACTTTGGTACATTCTTTCTGGAGTCCCAGGCCGACCAGCAGTTGTAGGAGCTCGGCCACGTTGGCGACTCCAATCGAGAGTACCGTGAAGGAGGACGTGCTGCACGTTCTAGCGGGAGCTGCACCTGGTCCAACCCGAGAAGGACTTCCATGGTGTGACCGGTATGTAGTGGCACGTCATGCCGGCCTCCTGGAAGTCCCCGTCGGCCTCGCTGGCAGGTCTGTCTTCATTGACGTTTTGGAGGAAAAACCCTATGAGGTTTTTATTTTGGGCTTCAGCCGGGCAGCAGTTCCAGGAGCCCGGGTAAGTTGGCACCTTACCCCGGTGTATTTGAGGTGGTGACACTTTTAGGGGTGCGAATATCTCCTTCACCTGAAATCCTGTGAGAGGGCATTTAGGTTTTGAGTTCCAAGTCCCAACGGTTCTTCCTAGCGGGAAGTCCTAACCGTTCGTGGCCGAGAGTGACTTCCAGGGTGTGAGCGATAGGCACCGGCCCTCTCATGGTGTCTCCTGGAAGTCCCCGTCGGCCTCATTGGCTGGTCGGTCCGCTGCACCTGAACTTCCACGAAAGAACTTTGGTACATTCTTTCTGGAGTCCCAGGCCGACCAGCAGTTGTAGGAGCTCGGCCACGTTGGCGACTCCAATCGAGAGTACCGTGAAGGAGGACGTGCTGCACGTTCTAGCGGGAGCTGCACCTGGTCCAACCCGAGAAGGACTTCCATGGTGTGACCGGTATGTAGTGGCACGTCATGCCGGCCTCCTGGAAGTCCCCGTCGGCCTCGCTGGCAGGTCTGTCTTCATTGACGTTTTGGAGGAAAAACCCTATGAGGTTTTTATTTTGGGCTTCAGCCGGGCAGCAGTTCCAGGAGCCCGGGTAAGTTGGCACCTTACCCCGGTGTATTTGAGGTGGTGACACTTTTAGGGGTGCGAATATCTCCTTCACCTGAAATCCTGTGAGAGGGCATTTAGGTTTTGAGTTCCAAGTCCCAACGGTTCTTCCTAGCGGGAAGTCCTAACCGTTCGTGGCCGAGAGTGACTTCCAGGGTGTGAGCGATAGGCACCGGCCCTCTCATGGTGTCTCCTGGAAGTCCCCGTCGGCCTCATTGGCTGGTCGGTCCGCTGCACCTGAACTTCCACGAAAGAACTTTGGTACATTCTTTCTGGAGTCCCAGGCCGACCAGCAGTTGTAGGAGCTCGGCCACGTTGGCGACTCCAATCGAGAGTACCGTGAAGGAGGACGTGCTGCACGTTCTAGCGGGAGCTGCACCTGGTCCAACCCGAGAAGGACTTCCATGGTGTGACCGGTATGTAGTGGCACGTCATGCCGGCCTCCTGGAAGTCCCCGTCGGCCTCGCTGGCAGGTCTGTCTTCATTGACGTTTTGGAGGAAAAACCCTATGAGGTTTTTATTTTGGGCTTCAGCCGGGCAGCAGTTCCAGGAGCCCGGGTAAGTTGGCACCTTACCCCGGTGTATTTGAGGTGGTGACACTTTTAGGGGTGCGAATATCTCCTTCACCTGAAATCCTGTGAGAGGGCATTTTGGTTTCGTGTTCCAAGTCCCTACGGTTCTTCCTAGCGGGAAGTCCTAACCGCTCGTGGCCGAGAGTGACTTCCAGGGTGTGAGCGATAGGCACCGGCCCTCTCATGGTGTCTCCTGGAAGTCCTCGTCGGCCTCGTCCACCTGTCGTTAAGCTGTGAGAGGAGCACGTGCTCCCGCGCCGTTTGAGTCTTTGGAATTTGTCCAAGACTCCTCAGATCGATCTGGCTCCCCGCGACCCGGCGGCGGAGGGACCACTCGCTCGGCAGTGCTTTGGAGCCCTGTCGGTTACGGCGAGCGCGTCTTCCTCCCACACCGTCCGGGTCTGTTTCGCCCCCGGCCACCTACGGCCGGTGTCCCAAAAAGCCCGGCGGTCCTGCTAAGGC